>NW_024609767.1:370000-390000 GCF_018296145.1 Oncorhynchus tshawytscha
ACCTCCCTCTCATGTCCTCAGCCTCCCTCCCTTGTCCTCAACCTCCCTCCCTTGTCCTCAACCTCTCTCCCTTGTCCTCAACCTCCCTCCCTTATCCTCAACCTCCCTCTCATGTCCTCAACCTCCCTCCCTTGTCCTCAACCTCCCTCCCTTGTCCTCAACCTCCCTCTCATGTCCTCAACCTCCCTCTCATGTCCTCAACCTCCCTCCCTTGTCCTCAACCTCCCTCTCATGTCCTCACCCCCCTCCCTTGTCCTCAACCTCCTCTCATGTCCTCAACCTCCCTCCCTTGTCCTCAACCTCCCTCCCTTGTCCTCAACCTCCCTCCCTTGTCCTCAACCTCCCTCCCTTGTCCTCACCTCCCTCCCTTGTCCTCAACCTCCCTCCCTTGTCCTCAACCTCCCTCCCTTGTCCTCAGCCTCCCTCCCTTGTCCTCAAGCCTCCCTCCCTTGTCCTCAGCCTCCCTCCCTTGTCCTCAACCTCCTCCCTTGTCCTCAACCTCCTCCTTGTCCTCAGCCTCCCTCCCTTGTCCTCAGCCTCCCTCCCTTGTCCTCAACCTCCCTCCCTTGTCCTCAACCTCCCTCCCTTGTCCTCAACCTCCTCTCCTCAACCACCCTCCCTTGTCCTCAGCCTCCCTCCCTTGTCCTCAACCTCCCTCCCTTGTCCTCAGCCTCCCTCCCTTGTCCTCAACCTCCATCCCTTGTCCTCAGCCTCCCTCCCTTGTCCTCAACCTCCCTCTCTCCCTTGTCCTCAGCCTCCCTCCCTTGTCCTCAACCTCCCAAGTTAAAGTTCAAACAATTGCAGAAATCTAAACTCTCCAATATCACCAACCACCAACAACACGCCAATGACACCCTGACTGTGCGAAACATTAAGAACAGCTGCTCTTTCCATGACACAGACTGACCAGGTGAATCCAGGTGAAAGATATGATCCCTTATTGATGTCACTTTGTTAAATCCACTTCAATCAGTGTAGATGAAGGGGAGGAGACGGGTTAAAGAAGGATTTTTAAGCCTTTAGCCAATCAGAGACATGGATTGTGTCTGTGTGTGTCATTCAGAGGGTGAATGGGCAAGAAACAAGATTTAAGTGCGTCAAGAACTGCAACGCTGCTGGGTTTTTTTTTCACACTCACCAGTTTCAACACCAAAAAGACATCCAGTCAACTTGACACCACTGTGGGAAGCATTGGAGTCAACTTGGGCCAGCATCCCTGTGGAAGCATTGGAGTCAACATGGGCCAGCATCCCTGTGGAAGCATTGGAGTCAACATGGGCCAGCATCCCTGTGGAAGCATTGGAGTCAACATGGGCCAGCATCCCTGTGGAAGCATTGGAGTCAACATGGGCCAGCATCCCTGTGGAAGCATTGGAGTCAACATGGGCCAGCATCCCTGTGGGAAGCATTGGAGTCAACATGGGCCAGCATCCCTGTGGAACTCTTCAAACACCTTGTAGAGTCCCATGCCCCGATGAACTGAGGCTGTTCTGAGGGCAAAAGGGGTGCAACTCAATACTAGGAAGGTGTTCCTAATGTTTTGTACGCTGAGTATCGCGAGCGATATGTTACGAACGTCAAATAACAATCAAATCGTAGTATAGATGAATAATGTATGTAGAACCTTGACAAGTGACATGTGGTGTAGCCACATAAGTACCGCGTTGATGCGGTATGGTGAGGTCCCTGGTAATACCCAGCCATACTGTGTGTGTGGTGGAGGGGTCTCAGTAGGTCTGAGTCTCTGTGCTGTAATAGAGGGTCATTAAAGATGTGAAGAAGTGGGAGATGAGCAGCAGATTAAGCCTGGATCAAGTGGTTAAGGCCACACTGGTACACAAGGCCTCAGTTTAGGGCATCTCATGTCTCCTAACTCTGATGCTAAGACGCACTAATCTGCTCCCCAGGCAGAGCTCTGTTTTTTCTCTCTCCTTCTCTGAGTCTCTCTTTTTTATTATCTCTCTTACCTCTCTCTTTCTCTCTCTCTCTCTTTTATTATCGCTCTCTTTCTCTGTCTCTCTCTTTTATTATCTCTCTCTTTCTCTCTCATCCCCTTTCATTATTTCTCTCTTTCTCTTTACCTCTATCTCTGAGTCTCTCTCTCTTTATCTCTTTCTCTGTCTCTCTCTCTCTACCTCTTTCTCTGAGTCTCTCTCTCTCTCTCTCTACCTCTTTCTCTGAGTATCTCTCTCTACCTCTTTCTCTGAGTATCTCTATCTACCTCTTTCTCTGAGTCTCTCTCTCTTTACTCTCTCTCTCTCTCTGAGTCTCTCTCTCTACCTCTTTCTCTGAGTCTCTCTCTCTCTACCTCTTTCTCTGAGTCTCTCTCTCTTTACCTCTTTCTCTCTCTCTGTCTCTTTACCTCTTTCTCTGAGTCTCTCTCTCTCTGAGTCTCTCTGTCTCTCTACCTCTTTCTCTGAGTATCTCTCTCTACCTCTTTCTCTGAGTATCTCTATCTACCTCTTTCTCTGAGTCTCTCTCTTTACCTCTTTCTCTGAGTCTCTCTCTTTACCTCTTTCTCTGAGTCTCTCTCTTTACCTCTTCTCTCTCTCTCTCTCTCTTTCTCACCTCTTTCTCTGAGTCTCTCTCTCTCTCTCTCTTTACCTCTTTCTCTGAGTCTCTCTCTCTGTATCTCTTTCTTTCTCTGAGTCTCTCTCTCTTTTACCTCTTTCTCTGAAGTATCCCTCTCTCTTTTTTTTACCTCTTTCTGAAGGTCTCTCTCTTTTACTATATTTGCTCTTTATTTATTTCTCTTTCACTCCCTCATCGGTCTCTGTCCCAGGCTGTGTCTCTGTGCAGCGTCCCAGTGTCTCATCTGTCTCTGTCCCAGGCTGTGTCTCTGTGCAGCGTCCCAGTCTCCATCTGTCTCTGTCCCAGGCTGTGTCTCTGTGCAGTGTCCCAGTCTCCATCTGTCTCTGTCCCAGGCTGTGTCTCTGTGCAGTGTCCCAGTCTCCATCTGTCTCTGTCCCAGGCAGTGTCTCTGTGCAGTGTCCCAGTCTCCATCTGTCTCTGTGCAGTGTCCCAGCTGTGTCTCTGTGCAGTGTCCCAGGTCTCCATCTGTCTCTGTCCCAGGCTGTCTCTGTGCAGTATCCCAGTCTCATCTGTCTCTGTCCCAGGCTGTGTCTCTGTGCAGTGTCCCAGTCTCATCTGTCTCTGTCCCAGGCTGTGTCTCTGTGCAGTGTCCCAGTCTCCATCTGTCTCTGTCCCAGGTGTCTCTGTGCAGCGTCTCTGTGCAGTGTCTCTGTGCAGTGTCCCAGTCTCCATCTGTCTCTGTCCCAGGATGTGTCTCTGTGCAGCGTCTCTGTGCAGTGTCCCAGGCTGTGTCACTGTCCCTGCAGTGTCTCTGTGCAGTGTCCCAGGCTGTGTCTCTGTGCAGTGTCCCAGGCTCTGTCTCTGTCCCAGGCTGTGTTTCTGTGCAGCGTCCCTGTGCAGTGTCCCAGGCTGTGTCTCTGTGCAGTGTCCCAGTCTCTATCTGTCTCTGTCCCAGGCTGTGCTGTGTGCAGCGTCCTGTGCAGTGTCCCAGGCAGTGTCCTGTGCAGTGTCCCAGGCTGTGTCTCTGTGCAGTGTCCCAGGCTGTGTCTCTGTCCCAGGCAGTGTCTCTGTGCAGCGTCTCTGTGCAGTGTCCCAGGCAGTGTGTCTCTATCTGCAGTGTCCCAGGCTGTGTCTCTGTGCAGTGTCCCAGGCTGTGTCTCTGTGCAGTGTCCCTGTCTCATCTGTCTCTGTCCCAGGCTGTGTCCCAGGCTGTGTCCCTGTGCAGTGTCCCAGTCTCTATCTGTCTCTGTCCCAGGCTGTGTCTGTGTGCAGCGTCCCTGTGCAGTGTCCCAGGCTGTGTCTCCCTGTGCAGTGTCCCAGTCTCTATCTGTCTCTGTCCCAGGCTGTGTCTGTGTGCAGCGTCCCTGTGCAGTGTCCCAGTCTCTATCTGTCTCTGTCCCAGGCTGTGTCTCTGTGCAGCGTCCCTGTGTGCAGTGTCCCAGTCTCTATCTGTCTCTGTCCCAGGCTGTGTTTGTGTGCAGCGTCCTGTGCAGTGTCCCAGGCTGTGTCTCTGTGCAGTGTCCCAGTCTCTATCTGTCTCTGTCCCAGGCTGTGTTTGTGTGCAGCGTCCCTGTGCAGCGTCCCTGTGCAGCGTCCCTGTGCAGCGTCCCAGCCTCTAGTGTTGAATCATCTCTTTGTCTCTGACCTAATGAACTCTCTCTGTATTTAGTCTCGTGCTTCATTCTCCCTGTGAGGCCGCCACACACACACACACACACACACACACACACACACACACACACACACACCCTGATCTGTTCTCAGTGAAGGTTACACACAACACTGTGACTTCTCTGACTGCTGTAGCTTCTTGTTTAGTCTCCAGAACCACTCTGTTTTCCCCTCAGCTTGTCTGAGCATTGTGTTAAAGGAATGCTGCTGTACTGTAGCATGGAGGCTGAGCGGCCTATAGGCTGTTGCCATAGAAATAGTACTATAGACCCATTGACTTGAATGGGATTTCCTGTTCTACTGATTTAGATTTCTTCTTGGCTTCTGCTGCTAGCGTTGTTACACGGGCCCCTTTCTACATTATCTCAGGGTCGTGAGTTCACTCATTCTTACATTATCTCAGGGTGATATGTTCACTAATTTCTACATTATCACAGGGTCATGAGTTCACTCCTTCCTACATTATCTCAGGGTCATTATCTACATTATCTCAGGTTGATGAGTTCACCTGATCCTGCTGTTAGTTCACCCATTCCTACATTATCTCAGGTTGATGAGTTCATCCTGCTGATCCTGCTGTTAGTTCACCCATTCCTACATTATCCCAGGTTGATGAGTTCACCTGATCCTGCTGTTAGTTCACCCATTCCTACATTATCTCAGGTTGATGAGTTCACCTGATCCTGCTGTTAGTTCACCCATTCCTACATTATCTCAGGTTGATGAGTTCACCTGGTCCTGCTGTTAGTTCACCTGATTCTCCTGTTAGTTCACCCATTCTACATTATCTCAGGTTGATGAGTTCACCTGATCCTGCTGTTAGTTCACCCATTCCTACATTATCTCAGGTTGATGAGTTCACCTGGTCCTGCTGTTAGTTCACCTGATTCTCCTGTTAGTTCACCCATTCCTACATTATCTCAGGTGGATGAGTTCACCTGATCCTGCTGTTAGTTCACCTGTCCAGACTGGTAGACAGCCAGTTGACAGCCTGGTGTGATGTTCAATAGGCATAACACTGCGGTTTCATATCAAATTAAATTCTATCAGGTCGTGTATTTTTCCAGATGTAATCACAGGTGCAACAGCAATGCTTTGGATTCCTAGTTCCATTCAGTACTGCATTGCCAAACCAACAGAAGTGGCTGAACTGTTAAGGCTATGGTTAGTGTGGTGAGGTCTGCTGTGTGTTGTGTCCCTGGGTGACATTTCAGCTCTTCCAGTAGCTCAGAAACTCCTCTGTTACTGTGGTGAGGTCTGCTGTGTGTTGTGTCCCTGGGTGACATTTCAGCTCTTCCAGTAGCTCAGAAACTCCCCTGTTAGTGTGGTGAGGTCTGCTGTGTGTTGTGTCCCTGGGTGACATTTCAGCTCTTCCAGTAGCTCAGAAACTCCCCTGTTAGTGTGGTGAGATCTGCTGTGTGTTGTGTCCCTGGGTGACATTTCAGCTCTTCCAGTAGCTCAGAAACTCCCCTGTTAGTGTGGTGAGGTCTGCTGTGTGTTGTCCCTGGGTGACATTTCAGCTCTTCCAGTAGCTCAGAAACTCCCTGTTAGTGTGGTGAGGTCTGCTGTGTGTTGTGTCCCTGGGTGACATTTCAGCTCTTCCAGTAGCTCAGAAACTCCCTGTTAGTGTGGTGAGGTCTGCTGTGTGTTGTGTCCCTGGGTGACATTTCAGCTCTTCCAGTAGCTCAGAAACTCCCCTGTTAGTGTGGTGAGATCTGCTGTGTGTTGTGTCCCTGGGTGACATTTCAGCTCTTCCAGTAGCTCAGAAACTCCCCTGTTAGTGTGGTGAGGTCTGCTGTGTTGTGTCCCTGGGTGACATTTCAGCTCTTCCAGTAGCTCAGAAACTCCCCTGTTAGTGTGGTGAGGTCTGCTGTGTGTTGTGTCCCTGGGTGACATTTCAGCTCTTCCAGTAGCTCAGAAACTCCCCTGTTAGTGTGGTGAGGTCTGCTGTGTGTTGTGTCCCTGGGTGACATTTCAGCTCTTCCAGTAGCTCAGAAACTCCCTGTTAGTGTGGTGAGGTCTGCTGTGTGTTGTGTCCCTGGGTGACATTTCAGCTCTTCCAGTAGCTCAGAAACTCCCCTGTTAGTGTGGTGAGGTCTGCTGTGTGTTGTGTCCCTGGGTGACATTTCAGCTCTTCCAGTAGCTCAGAAACTCCCTGTTAGTGTGGTGAGGTCTGCTGTATGTTGTGTCCCTGGGTGACATTTCAGCTCTTCCAGTAGCTCAGAAACTCCCCTGTTAGTGTGGTGAGGTCTGCTGTGTGTTGTGTCCCTGGGTGACATTTCAGCTCTTCCAGTAGCTCAGAAACTCCTCTGTTACTGTGGTGAGGTCTGCTGTGTGTTGTGTCCCTGGGTGACATTTCAGCTCTTCCAGTAGCTCAGAAACTCCCCTGTTAGTGTGGTGAGGTCTGCTGTGTGTTGTCCCTGGGTGACATTTCAGCTCTTCCAGTAGCTCAGAAACTCCCCTGTGTGTTTCTCACACTTAGCATCCCTCTTTGACTCGTAAACTATTTCTCAAATGGACCCTTGATGCCGTTCAGACTTAAAACTCAACATTGTTTGCTGTTTAGTTTGTTTTATTCCTGCAGTGGGAGGTCCCAGAGGTGTTCACCTGTTTTATTCCTGCAGTGGGAGTCGTCCCAGAGGTGTTCGCCTGTTTTCTCCCACTTTGACTTTGAGGAGCCTCTTATAAAAGGACTTAATTGTTTTCTACTTTGTGTGCTGGTTTCAATATTCACTCGACCCTCCTTGTCCTGGTTGACACAAACAATACAATGATTTCCTGCAACTTCTCTTCAAGTTCAAACCACTTAAAAAAAAAAAAAATTTAATCAATGTCTGTAAATAAAAAGCTTTAAAACACAATACGTGGCCATAGATTCAGCTGCTTTCCAATTAATGGAGAATAAATGCTTTAGTTGTAAAATGCAGATCACAGGCTTAGTGTTTAGGCCCTTAGTGCTTTCCTTCCTCTGCTCATAGGGAAGCAGACATGGGTTCAAACACTATTTGACATCGTTCAAATCCTTTCAGCCCAGAATGCCTCACTCTCCCTTGAATGTGAGACGGGCATTGGTTTACAGTTCTGGGACTGTTTTATTGGTTTCGGCTTAATTAAACACCAATAAATTATTTGAAATACATTTCAAATCATATTTGAAGCCGTTCTGGGAGGCAGCAGCTCCTAGGAGTGTCCTCTTGGGTGTGTGTCTGCCAGTGAGGGGGTCAGCAGCTCCTAGGAGTGTCCTCTTGGGTGTGTGTCTGCCAGTGAGGGGGGCAGCAGCTCCTAGGAGTGTCCTCTTGGGTGTGTGTCTGCCAGTGAGGGGGCAGCAGCTCCTAGGAGTGTCCTCTTGGGTGTGTGTCTGCCAGTGAGGGGGCAGCAGCTCCTAGGAGTGTCCTCTTGGGTGTGTGTCTGCCAGTGAGGGGGCAGCAGCTCCTAGGAGTGTCCTCTTGGGTGTGTGTCTGCCAGTGAGGGGGCAGCAGCTCCTAGGAGTGTCCTCTTGGGTGTGTGTCTGCCAGTGAGGGGGCAGCAGCTCCTAGGAGTGTCCTCTTGGGTGTGTGTCTGCCAGTGAGGGGGCAGCAGCTCCTAGGAGTGTCCTCTTGGGTGTGTGTCTGCCAGTGAGGGGGTCAGCAGCTCCTAGGAGTGTCCTCTTGGGTGTGTGTCTGCCAGTGAGGGGGCAGCAGCTCCTAGGAGTGTCCTCTTGGGTGTGTGTCTGCCAGTGAGGGGGCAGCAGCTCCTAGGAGTGTCCTCTTGGGTGTGTGTCTGCCAGTGAGGGGGCAGCAGCTCCTAGGAGTGTCCTCTTGGGTGTGTGTCTGCCAGTGAGGGGGCAGCAGCTCCTAGGAGTGTCCTCTTGGGTGTGTGTCTGCCAGTGAGGGGGGCAGCAGCTCCTAGGAGTGTCCTCTTGGGTGTGTGTCTGCCAGTGAGGGGGCAGCAGCTCCTAGGAGTGTCCTCTTGGGTGTGTGTCTGCCAGTGAGGGGGCAGCAGCTCCTAGGAGTGTCCTCTTGGGTGTGTGTCTGCCAGTGAGGGGGCAGCAGCTCCTAGGAGTGTCCTCTTGGGTGTGTGTCTGCCAGTGAGGGGGCAGCAGCTCCTAGGAGTGTCCTCTTGGGTGTGTGTCTGCCAGTGAGGGGGCAGCAGCTCCTAGGAGTGTCCTCTTGGGTGTGTGTCTGCCAGTGAGGGGGCAGCAGCTCCTAGGAGTGTCCTCTTGGGTGTGTGTCTGCCAGTGAGGGGGGCAGCAGCTGCTATCAGGGGGACCCAGTGCTATTGTCTCTCCATCATCTGCAGTGTTGACGGGGATAACAAAGAGGTGTGTGTGTGTGTGTGTGTGTGTGTGTGTGTAACAGAGGTAAAGCTGTGTGCTGTTGCACCAGAGGCCTTCCCTGCCTCTGAGCCATAACGATGTAGTACATTGTCCTGTGTGTGTGTGTGTGTGTGTGTGTGTGTGTGTGTGTGTGTGTGTGTGTGTGTGTGTGTGTGTGTGTGTGTGTGTGTTGCACCAGGGGCCTTGTCCTGTGTGTGTGTGTGTGTGTGTGTCGTAATGATGAAGTATGTTGTTCTCGTACACCTTCATGTGTAATTAATGTTTGAGGAGAGAGTCACACGGCAACACAGCAAGAGGCATCCAGACGACAGGTTACAGTCGCTAAGAAACCAGAAATGAGTTACTGCAGGTGTCTAGAGAGGAGGGGGAGGGGGGGCGCCTCTCGTTTGGAGAAGTAGGGGGGCGCCTCTCGTTTGGAGAAGTAGAGGGGGGGCGTCTCTCGTTTGGAGAAGTAAGTCTACATTACTGAACAATAATACAATGAAATCCCAAGCTGCTCCTCTCCACGGTCTCTAGTCACGTCTTTAAAATAACAATAATACTGGTGTTGAAAGTTCATTCAGTGAGATTCTGGTACTGTTGGCCTGGTTCTGTTGGCCTGGTTCTGTTGGCCTGGTACTGTTGGCCTGGTACTGTTTGAAACCAGTGTGGTTGTGATGAGCCTGAGATGCTCCTGTCAGAGTGGTTGGAATGTCACGTGAGGTACTCAGTCAGGGGGGGAGAGAGATAGGGAGGGAGGGAGAGAGAGAGAGAGAAAGAGGGAGAGAAAGAAAGAGGGAGAGAGAGGGAGGTAGAGAGAGAAAGATCGAGAGAGGGAGAGAGAGAGAGATGGGAAAGAGAGAGAGTTTGGGATGTCCCGTGAGGTATTCAGTCAGTCAGAGACAGGAGAGAGAGAGAGGTTGGGATGTCCCGTGAGGTAGTCAGTCAGAGGGAGAGACAGAGACATGAGAGAGAGACAGGTTGGGATGTCCCGTGAGGTAGTCAGTCAGAGGGAGAGAGAGACAGGAGAGAGAGAGAGGTTGGCAGCTCTCCTGTCTGTCAGCGAGGATGGATGAAGTGTAGAGAGATGGTTGACAGACACTAACAGCTCCTCTGCTTCAGGCGACCCTGCTGCTACTACACAAACTAGCTGCGTCTGAAAACAAGTGCTCCACTTTTTCTGACACGTTTCTCTGTCAGTAACCAACATCACACAGCTACCACAGTAATAAATAATGAACCACCTTGCGTATGTTTAAGTCTTAGATCACGTTAGAAGTGTGAAACTTTTTCCTGGGTACTTTTTTCATATTACTGCCTCACTGTAATTCACTCAACAAAGATCATTTTTCCCTGGTAGGATTTTAACTACAGTAAACTACAGTAAATGTAATAATGTAGATGTTGTCAGGACACCAAACTACAGTAAATGTAGTACTGTAGTTGTTGTCAGGACAACAACCTACAGTACATGTAGTAATGTAGACGTCAGGGCAACAAACTACAGTAAATGTAGTACTGTAGTTGTTGTCAGGACAACAACCTACAGTACATGTAGTAATGTAGACGTCAGGGCAACAAACTACAGTAAATGTAGTAATGTAGATGTTGTCAGGACAACAAACTACAGTACATGTAGTAATGTAGATGTTGTCAGGGCAACAAACTACAGTAAATGTAGTAATGTAGACGTTATCAGGACAACAAACTACAGTAAATGTAGTAATGTAGATGTTGTCAGGACAACAAACTACAGTACATGTAGTAATGTAGATGTTGTCAGGGCAACAAACTACAGTAAATGTAGTAATGTAGACGTTATCAGGACAACAACCTACAGTACATGTAGTAATGTAGATGTTGTCAGGACACCAAACTACAGTAAATGTAGTAATGTAGTCGTTGTCAGGACAACAAATACAGTAAATGTAGTATGTTTTCTTGCATATACATTTTTATTTACTATCATCTGATCCAGGGTCTGCTCCTACACTGGGCTTTATACAGTCATACATTACATTCCACTATCATCTGATCCAGGGTCTGCTCCTACACTGGGCTTTATACAGTCATACATTACATTCCACTATCATCTGATCCAGGGTCTGCTCCTACACTGGGCTTTATACAGTCATACATTACATTCCACTATCATCTGATCCAGGGTCTGCTCCACTACACTGGGCTTTATACAGTCATACATTACATTACACTATCATCTGATCCAGGGTCTGCTCCTACACTGGGCTTTATACAGTCATACATTACATTCCACTATCATCTGATCCCAACCATTATGTTCATAAATGACCAGCTAGGTCAGATAATAATAATCACAGTGGTTGTCGAGGGTGCAACAGGGCAGCACCTCAGGAGTATATCAGTTGGCTTTTCATAGCCGAACATTCACAGTTAGAGACGACAGGTGCGGTAGAGAGAGTTAAAAACAGCAGGTCTGAGACAGGTAGCACATCCGGTGAACAGGTCAGGGTTCCATAGCCGCAGGCAGAACAGTTGAAACTGGAGCAGCAGCCCGACTAGGTGGACTGGGAACAGCAAGGAGTCATCAGGCCAGGTAGTCTTGAGGCGTGGTCCCAGGGCTCAGGGTCTCCTGGAGGGGAGGGAGAGAGAGATAATTACTTAAATTCATACAGGACACTGGATAAGACAGGAGAAATACTCCAGATATAACAGACTGACCCTAGCCCCCCGACACATAAACTACTGCAGCATGAATACTGGAGGCTGAAACAGGAGGGGTCGGGAGACACTATGGCCCCGTCCGACGATACCGGACAGGGCCAAACAGGCAGGATATAACCCCACCCACTTTGCCAAAGCACAGCCCCCACACCACTAGAGGGATATCTTCAACCACCAACTTACTATCCTGAGACAAGGCCGAGTATAGCCCACAAACATCTTCCATACGGCACGAACCCGAGGGGGACGCCACCCGGACAGGAAGATCACGTCAGTGACTCAACCCACTCAAGTGACCCACCCCTCCTTTGGACGGCATGGAGAGCACCAGTAAGCCAGTGACTCAGCCCCCTTTATAGGGTTAGAGGCAGAGAATCCCAGTGGAAAGAGGGGAACCGGCCAGGCAGAGACAGCAAGGGCGGTTCGTTGCTCCAGAGCCTTTCCGTTCACCTTCCCACTCCTGGGTCAGACTACACTCAATCATATGACCCACTGAAGAGATGAGTCTTCAGTAAAGACTTAAAGGTTGAGACCGAGTTTGCGTCTCTCACATGGGTAGGCAGACCGTTCCATAAAAATGGAGCTCTATAGGAGAAAGCCCTGCCTCCAGCTGTTTGCTTAGAAATTCTAGGGACAATTAGGAGGCCTGCGTCTTGTGACCGTAGCGTACGTGTAGGTATGTACGGCAGGACCAAATCAGAGAGATAGGTAGGAGCAAGCCCATGTAATGCTTTGTAGGTTAGCAGTAAAACCTTGAAATCAGCCCTTGCTTTGACAGGAAGCCAGTGTAGAGAGGCTAGCACTGGAGTAATATGATCAAATTGTGGGGTTATAGTCAGGATTCTAGCAGCTGTATTTAGCACTAACCAGAAAGTTTAGTGGGGGGGTGCTGTCCTTGAATAGATGAATGTGTTGTGCTTCTATGAGACCGAAGCCTGTATGTTATCATCTGGTCACGGATGGTCTATTTCTGCTTGTCTCATTGTTACTCTGTGAGACTAGATCATTGTTGGCATGTGACACTTCTTCATTGACAACTATAATGGTTCGGTTTGTAAATCACTATTTAGTATTTTTACTGTTGGGGGTTAAACAGACCCTGTTTACTCCATCCTAGTCTTCTGAACTGACAGGGGTTTTAGACAGACCCTGTTTACTCCATCCTAGTCTTCTGAACTGAGAGGGGGGTTTAGACAGACCCTGTTTACTCCATCCTAGTCTTCTGAACTGACGGGGTTTTAGACAGACCCTGTTTACTCCATCCTAGTCTTCTGAACTGACAGGGGTTTTAGACAGACCCTGTTTACTCCATCCTAGTCTTCTGAACTGACAGGGGTTTTAGACAGACCCTGTTTACTCTATCCTAGTCTTCTGAACTGACGGGGTTTTTAGACACCCTGTTTACTCCATCCTAGTCTTCTGAACTGACAGGGGGTTTTAGACAGACCCTGTTTACTCCATCCTAGTCTTCTGAACTGACAGGGGGTTTTAGACAGACCCTGTTTACTCCATCCTAGTCTTCTGAACTGACAGGGGGTTTTAGACAGACCCTGTTTACTCTATCCTAGTCTTCTGAACTGACGGGGGTTTTAGACAGACCCTGTTTACTCCATCCTAGTCTTCTGAACTGAGAAGGGGGTTTAGACAGACCCTGTTAACTCCATCCTAGTCTTCTGAACTGACAGGGGTTTAGACAGACCCTGTTTACTCCATCCTAGTCTTCTGAACTGACAGGGGTTTAGACAGACCCTGTTTACTCCATCCTAGTCTTCTGAACTGAGAGGGGGTTTAGACAGACCCTGTTAACTCCATCCTAGTCTTCTGAACTGACGGGGTTTAGACAGACCCTGTTTACTCCATCCTAGTCTTCTGAACTGACGGGGTCTAAACAGACCCTGTTTACTCCATCCTAGTCTTCTGAACTGACAGGGGGTTTAGACAGACCCTGTTTACTCCATCCTAGTCTTCTGAACTGACAGGGGGTTTAGACAGACCCTGTTTACTCTATCCTAGTCTTCTGAACTGACTGGGGGTTTTAGACAGACCCTGTTTACTCCATCCTAGTCTTCTGAACTGACAGGGGTTTTAGACAGACCCTGTTTACTCCATCCTAGTCTTCTGAACTGAGAGGGGGTTTAGACAGACCCTGTTTACTCCATCCTAGTCTTCTGAACTGAGAGGGGGGTTTAGACAGACCCTGTTTACTCCATCCTAGTCTTCTGAACTGAGAGGGGGGTTTAGACAGACCCTGTTTACTCCATCCTAGTCTTCTGAACTGACTGTGGGGTTTTAGACAGACCCTGTTTACTCCATCCTAGTCTTCTGAACTGACAGGGGGTTTTAGACAGACCCTGTTTACTCCATCCTAGTCTTCTGAACTGAGAGGGGGGTTTAGACAGACCCTGTTTACTCCATCCTAGTCTTCTGAACTGACAGGGGTTTTTAGACAGACCCTGTTTACTCCATCCTAGTCTTCTGAACTGAGAGGGGGGTTTAGACAGACCCTGTTTACTCCATCCTAGTCTTCTGAACTGACAGGGGGTTTTAGACAGACCCTGTTTACTCCATCCTAGTCTTCTGAACTGACAGGGGTTTTAGACAGACCCTGTTTACTCCATCCTAGTCTTCTGAACTGACAGGGGTTTTAGACAGACCCTGTTTACTCCATCCTAGTCTTCTGAACTGACAGGGGGTTTTAGACAGACCCTGTTTACTCCATCCTAGTCTTCTGAACTGACAGGGGGTTTTAGACAGACCCTGTTTACTCCATCCTAGTCTTCTGAACTGACTGTGGGGTTTAGACTGTTTGTCCAGGAGTCATCCTAGTCTTTATCCCTCCCAACACGAGGCCTAATATATACCATAGAGAAATATAACTGCTTTGTTTCCACGGTTGTTTGACCATGGTCTCAAAAATCTTGCTTACAAAGTCTTCGCAATGTGAAAGAGAAATGTGTCCCTGTAAAAATATATATAAATATATATATATAAAACATTCCTACCAGCCAGCTTGAATCATTTCTGTTTCCTTCCATTTGATTGGTTCCATTTTTCCCTCTGGCTGTCTTTAAACCAATGAAAAACAGACCCGTTTCTCCCTCTCTAGAAACCTGGGTTAAGGCAAGACAACAGCAGTAGCATCATTGATCTCCTGAATCCCAGCAGCTTGGCACGTCAAGGCCAGACGCCACTACAACCAGCAGCACAGGCTTTATACAACACTGTGTCTTAGTGGTTAAGATAGGGAGGGAGGGAGGGAGAGAGGGAGAGAGCTAGGGAGGGAGGGAGGGAGGAGAGAGGGAGGGAGGGAGGGAGGGAGGGAGAGGGAGGGAGGGAGGGAAGGAGGGAGGGAGGGAGCTAGGGAGGGAAGGAGGGAGGGAGGGAGGGGAGAGGGAGGGAGGGAGGGAGGGAGCTAGGGAGAGAGGGAGGGAGAGAGGAGGAGGGAGGGAGCTAGGGAGGGAGGGAGAGAGGGAGGGAGGGAGCTAGGGAGGGAGGGAGGGAGGGAGGGAGGGAGGGAGGTGGAGGGGTAGAGGGAGCTAGGGAGGGAGGGAAGGAGGGAGCTAGGGAGGGAAGGAGGGAGCTAGGGAGGGAGGGAGGGAGGGAGGGAGGGAAGGAGGGAGCTAGGGAGGGAGCTAGGGAGGGAGGGAGGGAGGGAGCTAGGGAGAGAGGGAAGGAGGGAGCTAGGGAGGGAGGGAGGGAGGGAAGGAGGGAGCTAGGGAGGGAGGGAGGGAAGGAGGGAGCTAGGGAGGGAGGGAGGGAGGGGGCTAGGGAGGGAGGGAAGGAGGGAGGGAGCTAGGGAGGGAGAGAGGGAGCTAGGGAGGGAGCTAGGGAGGGAGAGGGAGAGAGGGATGGAGAGATGGAGAGGGGAGGGAGGGAGGGGGAGAGATAGGGAGGGAGGGAGAGGGAGAGAGGGATGAAGAGGGGGAGGGAGGGAGGGGGAGAGATAGGGAAGGAGGGAGGGAGGGAGAGAGAGAGATAGAGAGAGGATCTGTGTGGAGAACAGGTAATGTTGATACAGCCGTTGTCTCCCTCTCCTCTCTTTCATTCTTCCAGAACTTGGAAAAAGCCATGATATCACCATGTCAAAGTTATGGCACTGCCTGCTCTTGGATGTGTGTGTGAAAGAGCTGTGTGTGTGTGTGAGCTGTAGTTTGGCATAGCTGTGTGTGTGTGAGCTGTAGTTTGGCATAGCTGTCTGTGTGTGAGCTGTAGTTTGGCATAGCTGTCTGTGTGTGAGCTGTAGTTTGGCATAGCTGTGTGTGTGTGAGCTGTAGTTTGGCATAGCTGTCTGTGTGTGAGCTGTAGTTTGGCATAGCTGTCTGTGTGTGAGCTGTAGTTTGGCATAGCTGTCTGTGTGTGAGCTGTAGTTTGGCATAGCTTTCTGTGTGTGCTGTAGTTTGGCATAGCTGTCTGTGTGTGAGCTGTAGTTTGGCATAGCTGTGTGTGTGTGAGCTGTAGCTTTCTTTGTGCTGTAGTTTCATAGCTGTGTGCTGTGAGTTTGGCATAGCTGTGTGTGTGTGAGCTGTAGTTTGGCATAGCTGTCTGTGTGTGAGCTGTAGTTTGGCATAGCTGTCTGTGTGTGAGCTGTAGTATAGCCATAGCTGCCTGAACTCAGCCGGACACACAGCTCATCAGGGGAACAGGAAAGCTGAGAACTCAGAGAAGCCCTGAGCGTCTCAGCTAAACAGCCAGCCAGCAACAGAGGAATTCAGCCAGCAACAGAGGAATTCAGCCAGCCAGCCAGCAACAGAGGAATTCAGCCAGCCAGCCAGCAACAGAGGAATTCAGCCAGTCAGCCAGCAACAGAGGAATTCAGCCAGCCAGCCAGCAACAGAGGAATTCAGCCAGTCAGCCAGCAACAGAGGAATTCAGCCAGCCCAGCCAGCAACAGAGGAATTCAGCCAGTCAGCCAGCAACAGAGGAATTCAGCCAGCCCAGCCAGCAACAGAGGAATTCAGCCAGCCAGCAACAGAGGAATTCAGCCAGCCCAGCCAGCAACAGAGGAATTCAGCCAGTCAGCCAGCAACAGAGGAATTCAGCCAGCCAGCAACAGAGGAATTCAGCCAGCCAGCAACAGAGGAATTCAGCCAGTCAGCCAGCAACAGAGGAATTCAGCCAGCCAGCCAGCAACAGAGGAATTCAGCCAGCCAGCCAGCAACAGAAGAATTCAGCCAGCCAGCCAGCAACAGAGGAATTCAGCGAGTCAGCCAGCAACAGAGGAATTCAGCAAGTCATCCCAGCCAGCCAGTCAGTCAGTCAGCCCAGCCAGCCAGTCAGCCCAGCCAGTCAGCCAGCCAGTCAGCCCAGCCAGCCAGCCAGTCAGTCAGTCACCTGCCACCCTGCACTGTGCTTCTCCTCTCAGATTCACTTCACAGCAAATACAACAAGCAGAAGGAGACAGACGTACGGAGAACCAGAACAATTGATCATGTCTGAAAGGAAAGCAGTTGTCCACCTCGGCACTCACATCAAAAGAGCCCTTGATGAGGAGGGGGGACAACCAACTATACCACTCCAAAGAGTGAGGGAGGGGAGGGGGGAACAACCAACTATACCACTCCAAAGAGGGAGGGAGGGGAGGGGGAACAACCAACTATACCACTCCAAAGAGGGAGGGAGGGGAGGGGGGGGAACAACCAACTATACCACTCCAAAGAGGGAGGGAGTGGAGGGGGAACAACCAACTATACCACTCCAAAGAGGGAGAGGGGAGGGGGAACAACCAACTATACCACTCCAATGAGGGGGGAGGGGGCAACCAACTATACCACTCCAATGAGGGAGGGGAGGGAACAACCAACTATACCACTCCAAAGAGAGGGGGGAGTGGAGGGGGAACAACCAACTATACCACTCCAATGAGGGGTGGGGGGGAACAACCAACTATTCCACTCCAAAGAGGGGGAGTGGAGGGGGAACAACCAACTATTCCACTCCAAAGAGGGGGAGTGGAGGGGGAACAACCAACTACACCACTCCAAAGAGGGGGGGGGGGGGGGAGGGGGAACAACCAACTATACCACTCCAAAGAGGGGGGGAACAACCAACTATACCACTCCAAAGAGGGGGAGAGGGGGGAACAACCAACTATACCACTCCAAAGAGTGGGGGGACAACCAACTATACCACTCCAAAGAGGGGGGACAACCAACTATACCACTCCAAAGATACCACTCCAAAGGGGGGGGACAACCAACTATACCACTCCAAAAGAGGGGGGACAACCAACTATACCACTCCAAAGAGGGGGGGGACAACCAACTATACCACTCCAAAGAGGGGGGGGGGAACAACCAACTTCAGTTCTCTCTCCGTATTAAACCGGGTTCCTTTTCCTCTTCAGATATGTTCTTCTCTATATTATAACGTTTAGTTAAAAGGCTATTTGGTCTCAGAATAATCTCATGAACCATATGATTGCCTGGGAGAGGCAGTGTTTGGTCGTTCGTACACCTGATCACACACCCTGCTGTTGTTGTCTTACAACACCTCTAGATCTCTTTAAAATGGTCGCCTTCAAAAAGGCTTCCTTGGCCGCTGCTTGTAACGTCTCAAGTCCTGGCGGTTCTACTGCTAAACTTCACTAGTCTGTTGAAATCAGATGTAGGTTTGTCTGAGGCGTGACCTCCTCTTCTCTCTCTCTCTCCCTCTCCAGTTGTCTGAATGCCTGTACGTACTGTAAAACCAAGCATGCCAGAGGAGACCTGGCCAGCTACCCCGTGGAGGAACTCGTGGAGAGAGCCAGACAGTCCTTCCAAGGTGAGTCTACAGCCGACCAATCACGCTGCTGCTCCAAGTACACTGACTCCTTTACCCACCTTCTTTTACTAACTACCAACTCTTTGTTGGAGATGGGGATCTAGTGGGTTGATGGAGATGGGGATCTAGTGGGTTGTTGGAGATGGTACCAGGTGGATCTAGTGGGTTGTTGGAGATGGGGTTCTAGTGGGTTGTTGGAGATCGTACCAGGCGGATCTAGTGGGTTGTAGGAGATGGTACCAGGGGATCTAGTGGGTTGTTGGAGATGGTACCAGGGGATCTAGTGGGTTGTTGGAGATGGGGATCTAGTGGGTTGTTGGAGATGGGGATCTAGTGGGTTGTTGGAGATGGGCATCTAGTGGGTTGTTGGAGATGGGGATCTAGTGGGTTGTTGGAGATGGTACCAGGGGATCTAGTGGGTTGTAGGAGATGGTACCAGGGGATCTAGTGGGTTGTAGGATATGGTACCAGGGGGATCTAGTGGGTTGTTGGAGATGGTACCAGGGGGATCTAGTGGGTTGTTGGAGATGGTACCAGGGGGATCTAGTGGGTTGTAGGAGATGGTACCAGGGGATCTAGTGGGTTGTTGGAGATGGTACCATGGGGATCTAGTGGGTTGTTGGAGATGGTACCAGGGGATCTAGTGGGTTGTTGGAGATGGTACCAGGGGATCTAGTGGGTTGTAGGATATGGTACCAGGGGATCTAGTGGGTTGTTGGAGATGGTACCAGGGGGATCTAGTGGGTTGTAGGAGATGGTACCAGGGGATCTAGTGGGTTGTAGGATATGGTACCAGGGGATCTAGTGGGTTGTTGGAGATGGGGATCTAGTGGGTTGTTGGAGATGGTACCAGGGGATCTAGTGGGTTGTAGGAGATGGTACCAGGGGATCTAGTGGGTTGTAGGATATGGTACCAGGGGATCTAGTGGGTTGTTGGAGATGGTACCAGGGGATCTAGTGGGTTGTTGGAGATGGTACCAGGGGGATCTAGTGGGTTGTAGGAGATGGTACCAGGGGATCTAGTGGGTTGTAGGAGATGGTACCAGGGGATCTAGTGGGTTGTAGGAGATGGTACCAGGGGATCTAGTGGGTTGTTGGAGATGGTACCAGGGGATCTAGTGGGTTGTTGGAGATGGTACCAGGGGATCTAGTGGGTTGTTGGAGATGGTACCAGGGGATCTAGTGGGTTGTTGGAGATGGTACCAGGGGATCTAGTGGGTTGTTGGAGATGGTACCAGGGGATCTAGTGGGTTGTAGGAGATGGTACCAGGGGATCTAGTGGGTTGTTGGAGATGGTACCAGGGGATCTAGTGGGTTGTTGGAGATGGTACCAGGGGATCTAGTGGGTTGTTGGAGATGGTACCAGGGGGATCTAGTGGGTTGTAGGAGATGGTACCAGGGGATCTAGTCAGGGGGCAGGGGGTGGGGTTAGTTCTGGGTGTATTACATGGATATTTGCAGTTGGTTGTTGGAGATAGCACCAGGGGATCTAGTGGGTTGTTGGAGATAGCACCAGGGGATCTAGCCAGAACGTGATCATGTCTAATGATCAACACCACTATTAGCTAAAGTCCGTTGGACTTCTTCACCCAATATCGATACAGTTGTTCACGTTTCTTTGTAGACAGCCCTTCCAAGGTGAACATACCCCGTCCAACACCAACAATGTTATGCTTTGTTTCAGCCCACATATAACAAGAGCAAGGAGATACATAGAGACAGATCATTCATCATGTGTTGGACTAACACACCACTACCAATGAACTAACTAACTAACTAACTAACTAACTAACTAACTAACTAACTAACTAAATAAATAAATAAATAAATAAATAAATAAATAAATAAATAACTAGCAGCAGACAGACTTCCTCACTGTCCATGTGGCTTTGTTTCTATTAACTGCCACACATTTCTATCATCAACAAGCCCAGTTCAGAGCCAATGAAACGACAGGTCCTTTTTTAATGCTGTCCGGCAACCGTCTGTTAATCCGTCCTGATTGGCCAGCTGATTTCATCATGCCTCCACGTAGACTGAC
>NW_024609767.1:395000-397500 GCF_018296145.1 Oncorhynchus tshawytscha
AACCACTAGGCTACCTGCCGTCCCTCCACTCTAACCACTAAACTACCTGCCGTCCCTCCACTCTAACCACTAGGCTACCTGCCGTCCCTACACTCTAACCACTAGGCTACCTGCCGTCCCTCCACTCTAACCACTAGGCTACCCTGCCACCCCATGAATAAATTATGAATAAAACCTTATTTGATGAACTGTGATCAGAATGATTGTGTCTCTGCTTATCTCACTAAATGAAACAAATACACTCCTCAATTTGATTCGCTATTTGGTTTGAGTTTAAACAAATCCGCATAAGAAGTAGAGACTAATTATGATTGGCCCAGTTCACCAACAGACAGTTTTATTCATTTATCTGGGATAAAAAAAAAAAAAATGTAATAACGCATTTATTCAAATGTGATTAGAGGTAAATAGCACTGAAGCCTGCCAAAAAAAACAAAATGGAGTCCTTTTTAAGTAATTTGAATTATTCAAATGACTGGATGAATAATTTCACATCAGAAGCCTTTTTTACATGCATTTCCTGGTTAGAGAGAGTCCTTAGACAGGTCGCTGTCTAGAATACTCTGACTGACTCCTCTAACGGGGTGGGTGTGTGTGAGACAGGAGGTGGGGGTTAGACTGAGAGACTGAGGCCCCTGACAAGGACAGGAGCCCCTCCCCTTCCTGCCATCCTTCACACACCCATGTTGTGAAAGAGCGCCATGCGTAGCTTTGAAGCTTGGCAGAGGATGTCAACCTCTCCTCCAACGCTGTCTACAACCTGAGGCCTCCTCTCCTCCAGCCCGGATGTTATGTTTTCCTCTCTCTCTGTCCCTCTCTCTCTGTCCCTCTCTCTCTGTCCCTCTCTCTCTCTGTCCCTCTCTCTCTGTCCCTCTCTCTCTGTCCATCTCTCTCTCTGTCCTCTCTCTCTCTGTCCCTCTCTCTCTGTCCCTCTCTCTCTGTCCCTCTCTCTCTCTGTCCCTCTCTCTCTGTCCCTCTCTCTCTGTCCCTCTCTCTCTGTCCATCTCTCTCTGTCCCCCTCTCTCTCTGTCCCCCTCTCTCTCTGTCCCCTCTCTCTCTGTCCCCCTCTCTCTCTGTCCCTCTCTCTCTCTGTCCTCTCTCTCTCTCTCTCTCTCTCTCTCTCTCTCTCTCTGTCCCTCTCTCTCTCTCTCTGTCTGTTATTCTCTGTCTCTCTCTCTCTCTGTCCCTCTCTCTCTCTGTCCCTCTCTCTCTGTCCCTCTCTCCCTATGTCCCCTCTCTCCCTCTGTCCCTCCTCTCTCTCTATGTCCCTCTCTCTCTGTCCTCTCTCTCTCTGTCCCTCTCTCTCTGTCCCTCTCTCTCTCTGTCCCTCTCTCTCTGTCCCTCTCTCTCTGTCCTCTCTCTCTGTCCCTCTCTCCCTCTCTCTCTCTCTCTCTCTGTCCCTCTCTCTCTGTCCCTCTCTCTGTCCCTCTCTCTCTCTGTCCCTCTCTCTCTGTCCTCTCTCTCTGTCCCTCTCTCTCTCTCTCTGTCCCTCTCTTTCTATGTCCCTCTCTTTCTCTGTCCCTCTCTCTCTGTCCCTCTCTCTCTCTGTCCCCTCTCTCTCTCTGTCTCTCTCTCTCTCACCCTCACTTCTCCCTCTCTCTCTCCCCCTCTGTCTCTCTTTCTCTCTTCTCCCTCTCTCTCCCTCACTTACTTCTCCCTCTCTCTCTCTCCCCCTCTGTCCCACTCTCTCTCTCTGTCTCTCTTTCTGTCCCTCTCTCTCTCTGTCCCTCTCTCTCTGTCCCTCTCTCTCTGTCCCTCTCTCTCTGTCCCTCTCTCTGTCCCTCTCTCTCTGTCCCTCTCTCTCTGTCCCTCTCTCTCTGTCCCTCTCTCTCTGTCCCTCTCTGTCCTCTCTCTCTCTCTCTCTCTGTCCCTCTCTCTGTCCTCTCTCTCTCTCTCTCTCTGTCTCTCTCTCTCTGTCCCTCTCTCTCTGTCCCTCTCTCTCTGTCCCCTCTCTCTCTCTCTCTGTCCCTCTCTCTCTCTGTCCTCTCTCTCTCTGTCCCTCTCTCTCTGTCCCTCTCTCTCTCTCTCTGTCCCTCTCTTTCTCTGTCCCTCTCTTTCTCTGTCCCTCTCTCTCTGTCCCTCTCTCTCTCTGTCCCCTCTCTCTCTCTGTCCCTCTCTCTCTCTGTCCCCTCTCTCTCTGTCCCTCTCTCTCTCTCACCCTCACTTCTCCCTCTCTCTCTCTCCCCCTCTGTCTCTCTTTCTCTCTTCTCCCCTCTCTCTCTCTCCCCCTCTGTCCCACTCTCTCTCTCTGTCCCTCTCTTTCTGTCCCTCTCTCTCTCTGTCCCCTCTCTCTCTGTCCCTCTCTCTCTCTGTCCCTCTCTCTCTCTGTCCCTCTCTCTCTCTGTCCCTCTCTCTCTCTGTCCCTCACTTCTCCCTCTCTCTCTCTCCCCCTCTGTCTCTCTTTCTCTCTTCTCCCTCTCTCTCCCTCACTTACTTCTCCTCTCTCTCTCTCCCCCTCTGTCCCTCTCTCTCTCTCTGTCCCTCTCTTTCTGTCCCTCTC
>NW_024609767.1:407500-430000 GCF_018296145.1 Oncorhynchus tshawytscha
CCCCATGTATTACCACCGCGCCCCACTTTGACTTCCCTCTAAATATTGGGCTCTGTCCCCATGTATTACCACCGCGCCCCACTTTGACTTCCCTCTAAATGCACAAGGTCCCTGAACCACTGAATGCACAGCGTTCCGTCTGTCAGAGCTGCTGCTGTTTGTCAAGGGGAGAGGCTGGGCGAGCTTCGTCCTCTTCTTCCTCCCTGCGGAGTAGCCAGGTGTTGGTCTAACCCTAACCTTGGTTCTCTGGTTCGTGTTCTCCCCCTCACTCCACTGTCCTCTACCTCTCTGCTCCAGCTATACAGCAACATGGGTCCCTGGGCCATCTGCACCATCTGGGCAGGGTGTGTTGGCCTCCACCCCAACCCCTCCATCTTAATCAGTGTCTGCTGCAGACCTACTGTAGGTCGTAGTACCACCCTCCTCCTCTACCCTCCTCCTCCACCCTCCTCTACCCTCTATCTCTACCCTCATCTATCCTCTATTCCTCCACCCTCCTCTACCCTCTATTCCTCCACCATCCTCTACCCTCTATTCCTCCACCCTCTTCTACCCTCTATTCCTCCACCATACTCTACCCTCTATTCCTCCACCCTCCTATACCCTCTATTCCTCCACCCTCCTCTACCCTCTATTCCTCCACCCTCCTCTACCCTCTATTCCTCCACCCTCCTCTACCCTCTATTCCTCCACCCTCCTCTACCCTCTATTCCTCCACCCTCCTATTCTATCCCTCTATTCCTCCACCCTCCTCTACCCTCTATTCCTCCACCCTCCTCTACCCTCTATTCCTCCACCCTCCTCTACCCTCCTATTCCTCCACCCCCTCTATTCCTCCACCCTCCTCTACCCTCTATTCATCCACCCTCCTCTACCCTCTATTCCACCCTCCCTACCCTCTATTCCTCCACCCTCCCTACCCTCTATTCCTCCACCCTCCTCCACCCTCTATTGATCCACCCTCCCTATCCCTCCACCCTCCTCTACCCTCTATTTCTCCACCCTCATCTATCCTCTATTCCTCCACCCTCCCCTACCCTCTATTCCTCCACCCTCCTCTACCCCCATTCCTCCACCCTCCTCTACCCCCATTCCTCCACCCTCCTCTACCACCTATTTCTCCACCCTCCTCTACCCCCATTCCTCCACCCTCCTCTACCCTCTATTCCTCCACCCTCCTCTATTCCTCCACCCTCTTCTACCCTCTATTCCTCCACCCTCCTCTATTCATCCACCCTCCTCTACCCTCTATTTCTCCACCCTCCTCTACCCTCTATTCCTCCACCCTCCTCTATTCCTCCACCCTCCTCTACCCTCTATGCCTCCACCATCCTCTATTCCTCCACCCTCCTCTACCCTCTATTCCTCCACCCTCCTCTACCCTCTATTACTCCACCCTCCTCCACCCTCTATTGCTGCTCCACCCTCCTCTACCCCCTCTTCCTCCACCCTCCTCTACCCCCTATTCCTCCACCCTCCTCTACCCTCTATTCTTCCACCCTCCTCTACCCTCTATTCCTCCACCCTCCTCTACCCTCTATGCCTCCACCCTCCTCTATTCCTCCACCCTCATCTACCCTCTGTTCCTCCACCCAACCATGTTAATCTGTGTAGACCTGCAGCAGACCCCAACCTGCCACCACCCAGCCCTGTGCTGCCTGTGACCAATCGGAAACATGAGAAGATGGCCAGAGGAGAGAACCAATCCGGGTTTCAATTATGTCTGGACACGACCAACAGGCAGGAGTGATGGGATGGAACCGACACGCCGTCATCCTCTCAACCTCCGTGTCTTCCCTGTCTCCATCGCTCTCTCTCTCTCCGTCTTGCTCTGTGTTTTCATTCTGTTCATCTTGGTCCGACACGGTGAGGACTCAGAAAATACTCTGACCAGCAAACACTGATTACATGTTGCATTTCTCTTCAGTAGAAGTGTTCTTTATGGATGACTGTACCATCAGGGGTCCCAATACACCGCTCTCTCTCCTCTCTATACCTCTGTCTCTCTCTCCTCTCTCTCTCTCCTCTCTCTCTCTCCTCTCTATACCTCTGTCTCTCTCTCCTCTCTCTCTCTCCTCTCTCTCTCTCTCTCCACACCTCTGTCTCTCCCTCTCTATCTCTCCTCTCTCTCCTCCTCTCTCTCTCCCCTCTCTGTCTCTCTCCTCTCTATACCTCTGGTCCTCTCTCCTCTCTCTCTCTCCTCTCTCTCTCTCCTCTCTCACTCTCTCTCTCCTCTCTCTCTCTCTCTCTCTCCCTCTCTCTCTCCTCTCTCTCTCTCCCTCTATCTCTCATCTCCCCTCTCTACCTATGTCTCTCCTCTCTCCTCTCTCTCCTCTCTATCTCTGGCTCTCTCTCTCTCATCTCCTCTCTCTCCTCTCTACCTCTCTCTCTCTCTCTCTCTCCCCTCTCTATCTCTCTCTCTCTATCTCTGGTTCTCTCTCTCTCTCTATCTCCCCTCTCTATCTCCCTCTCTCTCTCCTCTCTATCTCTCATCTCCCCTCTCTCTCTCCTCTCTATCTCCCTCTCCCCTCTCTATCTCTCTCCTCTCATCTAATCCATCTCCCTCTCTCTCTTTATCTCTCCTCTCTATCTCTCCTCTTCTATCCCTCTCCTCTCTCTCTCTCCTCTCTCTCTCTCTCTCCTCTCTATCTCATCTCTATGTCCCAGTATAGACGGTTGTTCTGTGTGTGTCTATAGAGCCACAGGGTTTGTCTCCTCTAGTAGTGGTGTCCCAGTATAGATGACTGTTATGTGTGTGTCCTCTAGTAGTGGTGTCCCCTCTGTTATCTCTGTCCTCTAGTAGTGGTGTCCCAGTATAGACTCTATGTGTGTGTCCTCTAGTAGTGGTCTATCAGTGGTGTATAGACTGTTATGTGTGTGTCCTCTAGTCGTGGTGTCCCAGTATAGATGACTGTTATGTGTGTGTCCTCTAGTATGGTGTCCCAGTATAGATGACTGTTATGTGTGTGTCCTCTCGTGGTGTCCCAGTATAGATGACTGTTATGTGTGTGTCCTCTAGTAGTGGTGTCCCAGTATAGATGACTGTTATGTGTGTGTCCTCTAGTAGTGGTGTCCCAGTATAGACTGTTATGTGTGTCTCCTCTCTCTCTCCTCTAGTATAGTAGTGTGTCCCAGTATAGATGACCTGTGTGTCCTCTATGACTGTTATGTGTGTGTCTCTAGTCGTGGTGTCCCAGTATAGACTGTTATGTGTGTGTCCTCTAGTAGTGGTGTCCTCAGTATAGATCTGTTATGTGTGTGTCCTCTAGTAGTGGTGTCCCAGTATAGACTGTTATGTGTGTGTCCTCTAGTAGTGGTGTCCCAGTATAGATGACTGTTATGTGTGTGTGTCCTCTATGTCCCAGTATAGATGACTGTTATATGTGTGTCCTCTAGTAGTGGTGTGTCCTCTAGTAGTGGTGTCCCAGTATAGATGACTGTTATGTCCTCTAGTAGTGGTGTCCCAGTATAGACTGTTATGTGTGTGTCCTCTAGTAGTGGTGTCCCAGTATAGATGACTGTTATGTGTGTGTCCTCTAGTAGTGGTGTCCCAGTATAGATGACTGTGTGTCCTCTAGTAGTGGTGTGTCCTCTAGTAGTGGTGTCCCAGTATAGACTGTTATGTGTGTGTCCTCTAGTAGTGGTGTCCCAGTATAGACTGTTATGTGTGTGTCCTCTAGTAGTGGTGTCCCAGTATAGACTGTTATGTGTGTGTCCTCTAGTAGTGGTGTCCCAGTATAGATGACTGTTATGTGTGTGTCCTCTAGTAGTGGTGTCCCAGTATAGATGACTGTTATGTGTGTGTCCTCTAGTGTGTGTCCTCTATGTGTGTAGTGGTGTCCCAGTATAGATGACTGTTATGTGTGTGTCCTCTAGTAGTGGTGTCCCAGTATAGACTGTTATGTGTGTGTCCTCTAGTAGTGGTGTCCCAGTATAGATGACTGTTATGTGTGTGTCCTCTAGTAGTGGTGTCCAGTATAGACTGTTATGTGTGTGTCCTCTAGTAGTGGTGTCCCAGTATAGACTGTTATGTGTGTGTCCTCTAGTAGTGGTGTCCAGTATAGATGACTGTTATGTGTGTGTCCTCTAGTAGTGGTGACTGTTATGTGTGTGTCCTCTAGTAGTGGTGTCCCAGTATAGATGACTGTTATGTGTGTGTCCTCTAGTAGTGGTGTCCCAGTATAGATGACTGTTATGTGTGTGTCCTCTAGTGTGGTGTCCCAGTATAGATGACTGTTATGTGTGTGTCCTCTAGTAGTGGTGTCCCAGTATAGACTGTTATGTGTGTGTCCTCTAGTAGTGGTGTCCCAGTATAGACTGTTATGTGTGTGTCCTCTAGTAGTGGTGTCCCAGTATAGATGACTGTTATGTGTGTGTCCTCTAGTAGTGGTGTCCCAGTATAGATGACTGTTATGTGTGTGTCCTCTAGTAGTGGTGTCCCAGTATAGACTGTTATGTGTGTGTCCTCTAGTAGTGGTGTCCCAGTATAGACTGTTATGTGTGTGTCCTCTAGTAGTGGTGTCCCAGTATAGACTGTTATGTGTGTGTCCTCTAGTAGTGGTGTCCCAGTATAGATGACTAGTAGTGGTGTGTATTACTGTTATGTGTGTGTCCTCTAGTAGTGGTGTCCCAGTATAGATGACTGTTATGTGTGTGTCCTCTAGTAGTGGTGTCCCAGTATAGATGACTGTTATGTGTGTGTCCTCTAGTAGTGGTGTCCCAGTATAGACTGTTATGTGTGTGTCCTCTAGTAGTGGTGTCCCAGTATAGATGACTGTTATGTGTGTGTCCTCTAGTAGTGGTGTCCCAGTATAGATGACTGTTATGTGTGTGTCCTCTAGTAGTGGTGTCCCAGTATAGATGACTGTTATGTGTGTGTCCTCTAGTAGTGGTGTCCCAGTATAGATGACTGTTATGTGTGTGTCCTCTAGTAGTGGTGTCCCAGTATAGATGACTGTTATGTGTGTGTCCTCTAGTAGTGGTGTCCCAGTATAGATGACTGACTGTTATGTGTGTGTCCTCTAGTAGTGGTGTCCCAGTATAGATGACTGTTATGTGTGTGTCCTCTAGTAGTGGTGTCCCACTGTATAGTGTCCTCTAGTCTGTTGACTGTGTGTGTCCTCTAGTAGTGGTGTCCCAGTATAGATGACTGTTATGTGTGTGTCCTCTAGTAGTGGTGTCCCAGTATAGATGACTGTTATGTGTGTGTCCTCTAGTAGTGGTGTCCCAGTATAGATGACTGTTATGTGTGTGTCCTCTAGTAGTGGTGTCCCAGTATAGATGACTGTTATGTGTGTGTCCTCTAGTAGTGGTGTCCCAGTATAGATGACTGTTATGTGTGTGTCCTCTAGTAGTGGTGTCCCAGTATAGATGACTGTTATGTGTGTGTCCTCTAGTAGTGGTGTCCCAGTATAGATGACTGTTATGTGTGTGTCCTCTAGTAGTGGTGTCCCAGTATAGATGACTGTTATGTGTGTGTCCTCTAGTAGTGGTGTCCCAGTATAGATGACTGTTATGTGTGTGTCTGACCATGTGATATCAGTTACACTTGTGACAGTTTAATGAAATGAAAGCCATGGCTGGAGTCTGCATTACCATTTCTAAGAGGAAGTAAGAGATCGTCCCAAATGGCTTCCTTCCTATTCCCTATTACAGTGCACTACTTTTCATAGGACCTTGTCAAAGTAGTGCACTACGAAGGGAATTGGGGTGACATTTGGGACGAACAGTATAACATATGGCACAATACTTCCACATAGTTATTTGTTTTGTAAAATAAAAAAAAATAAAAAAATGTTAAAATCCATTTTTAGCCCCTTGCAGCTCGCTGTCTAAAGCCTTCGCTGGCTCAGAGGGCTTCTATAATGAGTCAGAACCCTGTTCCCTCTGGAACAGAACCATCTGGCAAAATGGCCGCTCGGCGATATCCAGATGTGCTTCCCATTACACTGTGCTTTAAAGCCAATCGATCAGTCATAATCAATGTGTTAATATCGATAGTAACAGGGGAAGCTTTCAGCAGGATATTGGTTCCGCTGTTAAAGTCCCTTTCCTCTCCAGATGGGTGAATGAACCAAATGCTCTCACACACACACACACACACACACACACACACACACACACACACACACACACACACACACACACACATATATATACACATACACACACACACACACACACACACACACACACACAGACATATACGACAACACACACACACACAGACATATACTACACACACACACACACACACACAGACATATACTACACACATACACACACACATATACTACACACATACACACACACACACACACACACAGACACACACACACACACACACTTCTTCACTCCATGAGATTAGGAAAGCAACAATCAGAAGGGTGTTAAGTCTGAAAGTGGAAAACATCCATCTCTTTCCTTTGTCATCTTCTTCCCTCTCCTTTCCTCTCTCTCTCTGTCCCAGTCTCCCATCTCTTCTCTCCCACTCCCTCTCTCTCCCCTCTCACTTTCTCCCACTCCCTAGTCTCTCCCCATCTCTCACTTTCTCCCACTCCCTCTCTCTCCTCCAGTGGTCTGTCCCATCTCTCACTTTCTCCCACTCCCTCTCTCTCCCCCTCTCATTTTCTCCTCTCTATCCCATCTCTCCTTCTCCCTCTCCTGTCCCATCTCTCACTTTCTCCCCTCTCTCCCACTCCCATCTCTCCCCTCTCTGTTCCCTCTCCACTCCCTCTCTCACTTTCTCCCATCCCTCTCCTCCCCTCTCTCCCACTGGTCTCCCACTATAGATGGCTGTCCCCATCTCTCTGTCTCCCACTCCCTCTCTACACATCTCTCACTTTCTCCCACTCCCTGGAGTCTCTCCCCATTTCTCAGTAAGGGAGATCGTCCCACTTCCTTCCTATTCCCCATTCTCCTACTCTCCCACTCCCCTTGTCCCCAGTCCCGCTCCTCCCTGACATTTGGGACACTCCACAATCTTCCCATACTCCCTTTCTAAAAAAAAATGTTCCCTAGCCCTTCTCCACTCTTCCCTGGAACAGAACCTCTCCCAAAAGCCTCTCCTGGCTCCCAGGGCTCCCCTATAATCTCCCCTGTTCTCTCTCCCCATCTCTCCCTTTCTCCCTCCCTCTCTCTCCCCATCTCTCCCTCTCTCCCCTCCCTCTCATAATCCCATCTCTAATATCTCTCCTTTCTCCAGGATCTGGTTCCGCTCTTCCCATCCCTTTCTCTCCAGATCCCTCCAAATGCTCTCCCTCACACCCACACCTCACCTCTCCCCATCTCTCACTCCTCTCTCTCCCACTCCCTCTCTCTCCCCATCTCTCTCCCTCACTCCCTCCCGGACATATCTCCCCATCTCTCCCGGACATATCTACACACTCCCTCCCACTCCCCATCGGACATCCCTCTCTCTCACACATCCCACATATCTCCCATCTCTCACACACACACACACACACTATCTCCCCATCTCACACCTCTCTTCCTCCCTGAGATTAGAAGCAACAATCAGGTGTTAAGTCCCTGGAAAACATCCATCTCTTTCCTCCCTCCCTCTCCCCATCTCTCCCTCCCCTCTCTCTCCCCATCTCTCACTTTCCTCCCCATATATCTCTCTCATTAAATAATATGTATGCCCCATCTCTCCCTCCCTCCCTCTATCTCCCCATCTCTCCCTCCTCTCCGTAAAAATCCCTCTCTCTCCCCATCTCTCCCTCTCTCCCCTCCCTCCCTCTCCTCATCTCTCCCTCTCTCCTCCCCTAATAAATAAAAATCCCCATCTTTCTCCTCTCCCTCCCTCTCCCCATCTCTCCCCCCTCCCACTCCCTCTCTCTCTCTCCCTCTCTCCCTCCTCCTCCCCACTATCTCTCCCTCTCCCCATCTCTCCCTCCCTCCCTCCCTCTCTCTCCCTCTTCCCATCTATCTCCCCATCTCCCTCTCCCTCTCCCTCTCCCCATCTCTAAATCTCTCCCACTCCCTCTATCTAAATCATCTCTCCCTCTCTCCTCCCTCCCCCTCCCCATCTTTCTAAAACTCCCTCCCTCTCCCCATCTCTCCCTCCCTCCCTCCCTCTCTCTCCCATCTCTCCCTCCCTCCTCCCTCCTCTCCCCATCTTCCTCTCTCCACTCTCCTCCCTCTCCCCATCTCTCTCCCACTCCTCTCTCCCCCCACTCCCTCTCTCCCTCCCTCTATCTCCCATATCTCTCTCTCCCTCCCTCCCCTCCCCTCTCTCTCCCACTCCCTCTCTCTCCCCATCTCTCCCCTCCCTCTCTCTCCCCATCTCTCCTCCCTCCCCTCCCTCTCTCTCCCCCTCTCTCCCCTCCCTCTCTCCCACTCCCCTCTCCCCATCTCCCCCTCTCCCCCTCCCTCTCTCTCTCCCCATCTCTCACTCTCCCACTCCCCTCTCTCCCATCTCCTTTTCTCCCACTCCCTCTCTCCCCATCTCTCTTTCTCCCACTCCATCTCTCTCCTCTCTCCACTCATCTCTCTCTCTCCCCTCCCTCTCCCCCTCTCTCCCCTCCCTCTCTCTCCCCCATCTCCCTCTCCCTCTCTCCCCATCTAAATCTCTTTCTCTCCCCCCATCTCTCCTCTCTCCCACTCCCTCTCTCTCCCCATCTCTCCTCTCCCCCTCCCTCTCTCTCCCCATCTCCTCTTTCTCCCCTCCCTCTCTCTCCCTCTCCCTCTCCCTCTCTCTCCTCTCTCTCCCTCTCCTCCTCTCCCTCTCTCTCCCCTCCCTCTCTCCCTCCTCTCCCCTCCTCTCTCCCTCCCACTCCTCCTCTCCCCCCTCTCTCCCCCTCCCTCACTCCCCTCTCTCCCTCTCCCACTCCCTCTCTCCCCATCTCTCTCTTACTCTTCCCATCTCAGACATGTTTTGAATCAGGGAAGTAGCCAACTTGTTAGATCTCCCCATGGATGAATCTCTCCCTCTCTCTTCCCCTCTCTCCCCTCCTCTCTCTCCCCATCTCTCTCACTCCTCTCTCTCCCCCATCTCTCATGTTTTCTCCTCTCTCTCCCTGTTAGATGCTCTCTCCCTGGATCTCCCATCTCGCACTTCAGAATCTCCCCTTCCTACAATATTCCCTCAAATCTCCCCCTCCCTCCCCTAAATTGCGCCCTTTCTCCCCACTGAAAGTGAGTAGGAGGCGGTGCCGGTGCTGAGGTGCATGTTCCCCATCTCAGGGATTTAGGTACATCTTCCTGCTTTCTGACCAATTTCTCACTTTACTTCCTCTGGAGTTCTCCTCTCTCTCTCTCATCTCTCCCTCTCTCCCTCCCTCTCTCATCATCCCATCTCTCCCTCTCTCCCTCCCTCCCATCTCCCCATCTCTATATCTCTATAAATCCCTCCCTCTATAAATATATCCCTCTCTTCCCAATCCTCATTTTATCCCATCTTTCTCCCACTCCCTCCCTCTCCCCATCTCTCCCTCATATACTCCCGCTCCCTCTCTCTCCCTATCTCTCCCACTCCCTCTCTCCCCACTCCCTCTCTCCATCCATCTCCCCTCCCTCTCTCTAATCCTTTATGTATCTCTCCCTCCCTCCACTCCCTCATCTCTCCCTCTCTCCCATATCCTCCCCTGTAAATCTCCATCTCCACTCTCTCTCCATATCTCTCTCTCCCTCCCATCTCCACTCCCTCTTCTCCCCTCTCTCTCCCCCATCTCTCTCTCTCCCCCTCTCTATCTCCCCTCTCTCCCCTCTCCCACTCCCTCCCTCTCTCCCATCTCCCTCTATCTCCCACTCTTTCCTCTCTCTATCTCTCTCCCTCTCTCCCACTCTCCTCTCTCTCCATCTCTCCCCATCTCTCTCCCTCCCTCTCTCATCTTCCTATTCTCTCCCACTCCCTCCTCTTGTCCTCTCTCCCCTCTCTTTCTCCCACCCTCCTCTCTCTCATCTCTCCCTCTCTCTCATCTCACTTCCAGAATCTCTCCCTCTCCTCTCTCTCCCCATCTAAAAAATTATCTATATAAATATTAATATCTCCTAAGTAATAATATGTAATAAATGAATCTCCTCTATCTCCCAATCCTCTAAAAATATATATCTCTCCCCATGGATGAATAGTCTCTCTAATAAAGCCCTTTTCTCCCACTCCATCTCTCTCCCCCATCTATCTCTTTCTCCCATCTCCTCTTCTCTCTCCCATCTCCCTCTCTCTTTCCATCTCTCCCTCTCTCCCATCCTCCTCTCTCCCTGAGAGGCGATCTCTTTATCAGTCCTCTCTCCCCTCTCCCTCCCCCCTCGTCTCTAGAGTCCTATCTCATCCCTGTCCATCTCTAGAGGCCATCCCTCTCTCTCCACTCCCTCTCTCTCCCCATCTCTCCCTCGTCTGTCCGATACTCTCCCTGTCGTCTCTCTATATTCTCCCTGTCTCTGTAGAGGCGATATTTCTCCTGTCCCACTCCCTCTATATTCATCACTGTCGTCTCTCTCTTTCTCCCACCCAGTCTCTCTTTCCTCTCTCTCCTATTTCTCTCCCTCTCTCCTCTCTCTCCCTCTCCCTCTCTCTGTAGAGTCTATATTCCCACCCCCTCTCTCTCTTTATCTCTCTCTGTAGAGTCACTCACTCTCTGTCCTACTCCCCTCTCTCTCCTTTCCATCTCTCTCCCAGTCCCTATATTCATCTCTCGTCTCCCAGGCGATCTCTCTCCTCTCTCCCATCCCCTCTCCCCATCTCCTTTCCTCCCTCTATCCCTCCCCTCTCCCATATTTCTCTCTCCCCATCTCTATTTACTCTTCTCATCTCAGACATGTTTTGAATCAGGAAGTCAGCCAACTTAATTAGTGCTCTGTAGGTGGATATTTATCAGTGGACCAGCTTGGCGATATTTCCAGAATCTCTCCCTCGATCCCTCTCCCTCTCTCTCCCCATCTCTCTCTTACTCTTCTCATCTCAGACATGTTTTGAATCAGGAAGCAGCCAACCTGTTAGATGCTCTGAGGAGTGGATGAATAGTGGTCCAGCCAGGCACTTCCAGTCTCTTCCTTCCTACAATATTCCACTCTGAAATCTCCCAGAGGCCTCCATTCTAAAGTGTCGCCTGTAGAGTCACAGATGGGGTGAAAGTGGTATTTAGGCAGTGCCGTCTGAGGTGCATGTTAAGGAAATCATCAGGGTTTAGGTACATTGATGCTTCCTGCTTTGTGACCAATTTATAGTGGAACACTTCCTCTGGAGTTCTCAGTCTCTCTCTCATCTATCCTTCAATTACCGTCTCTCGATATTTATCCAGTGTCGTCCTAGAGCGATATTTATATTTTATATCTATAGGCGATATTCTCCAGTGTCGTCTATTCTCCGATATCTCTTCTAGTCTATAGGCGATATTTATCTCTCTCGTCTCCTCTGATATTTCCAACGTTGTCTCTCTCGATATCTCTCTCTCTATCGATATTTCTCATCTCTCCTCTGTCTTTTATCAGTCTCTCTCTCAGAGTCTTCTTTCTCATCTCTCCTCTCTCTTCTCCTCTCTATTTCCTATTCTCTCTCTCTCATCTCTCTTCTCGCTCTCATCTCTCCTCTGTCTTTTCATCTCTCGTCTGTAGATCGCTCTTCTCTCTCATCTCTCCTCTATTTTCCTCTCATCTCTCCTCCTTCTCTCTCTCCTCTCTTTCCTCTACTCTATCTCTCTCTCCTCTCTTCTCAGTCTCTCATCTCTCCTTTTCTCATCTCTCTCTACTCTCTCTCATCTCTCGTCTCTCTCATCTCTCTTTCCTATGTCTCTTCCCTATCTTATCTCTCCGTCTCTAGAGTCTCATCTCAGCTTTCTCTCTTTCCTCTACTCTATCTCTCCCTTCTCTCTCTCATATTTTTCCTATTGTCTCTCTCGCATCTCTCCTCTCTCCGTCTCTCGCTCATCTCTCCTTCTCTCCTTCTCTCTCATCTCTCCATCTCTCCTCTACTCTCTCATCTCTCCATCTCTCTCTCTCTCACTCTCGTTCCTCTTCTCTCTCCATCTCTCCTTCTCTCTCTCATCTCTCCATCTCTCCTTTTCTCTCTCATCTCCTTCTCTCTTTCCTCTAGTCTCTCATCTCTCCTTCTCTCTCATCTCTCCATCTCTCCTTCTCTCTCATCTCTCTCATCTCTCCATCTCTCCTTCTCTCTCATCTCTCTCATCTCTCCTTCTCTCTTTCCTCTTCGTCTATAGAGGCGATATCTTTATCAGTGTCGTCTGTAGAGGCGATATCTTTATCAGTGTCGTCTGTAGAGGCGATATCTTTATCAGTGTCGTCTGTAGAGGCGATATCTTTATCAGTGTCGTCTGTAGAGGCGATATCTTTATCAGTGTCGTCTGTAGAGGCTATATCTTTATCAGTGTCGTCTATAGAGGCGATATCTTTATCAGTGTCGTCTATAGAGGCGATATCTTTATCAGTGTCGTCTATAGAGGCTATATTTATCAGTGTCGTCTATAGAGGCGATATCTTTATCAGTGTCGTCTATAGAGGCGATATCTTTATCAGTGTCGTCTATAGAGGCGATATCTTTATCAGTGTCGTCTATAGAGGCGATATCTTTATCGGTGTCGTCTATAGAGGCGATATCTTTATCAGTGTCGTCTATAGAGGCGATATCTTTATCAGTGTCGTCTATAGAGACGATATCTTTATCAGTGTCGTCTATAGAGGCGATATCTTTATCAGTGTCGTCTATAGAGGCGATATCTTTATCAGTGTCGTCTATAGAGGCGATATCTTTATCAGTGTCGTCTATAGAGGCGATATCTTTATCAGTGTCTCTGTAGAGGCGATATCTTTATCAGTGTGTCGTCTGTAGAGGCGATATCTTTATCAGTGCGTCTGTAGAGTCTATATTCATCAGTGTCGTCTGTAGAGGCTATATTTATCAGTGTCGTCTGTAGAGGCGATATTTTATCAGTGTCTGTAGCGTATTTATCAGTGTCGTCTGTAGAGGCGATATTTATCAGTGTCGTCTGTAGAGGCGATATTTATCCGTGTATAGAGCGATATTTATCAGTGTCGTCTGTAGAGGCGATATTTATCAGTCGTCTATAGAGTCTATATTTATCAGTGTCGTCTGTAGAGTCTATATTTTCAGTGTCGTCTGTAGAGGCGATATTTTCAGTGTCGTCTGTAGAGGCGATATTTTTCAGTGCCTGTAGAGACGATTTCTGTATCAGCGTCGTCTGTAGAGGCGATATTTATCAGTGTCTGTAGAGGCGATATTTATCAGTGTCTATAGAGTCTGTAGAGGCGATATTTTTCAGTGTCGTCTGTAGAGGCGATATTTTCAGTGCCTGTAGAGACGATTTCTGTATCAGCGTCTGTAGAGGCGATATTTATCAGTGTCTATAGAGGCGATATTTATCAGTGTCGTCTGTAGAGTCTATATTCATCAGTGTCGTCTGTAGAGTCTATATTCATCAGTGTCGTCTGTAGAGGCGATATTTATCAGTGTCGTCTGTAGAGTCTATATTTATCAGTGTCGTCTGTAGAGGCGATATTTATCAGCGTCTGTAGAGTCTATATTCATCAGTGTCGTCTGTAGAGTCTATATTTATCAGTGTCGTCTGTAGAGTCTATATTTATCAGTGTCGTCTGTAGAGTCTATATTTATCAGTGTCGTCTGTAGAGGCGATATTTATCAGTGTCGTCTATAGAGCGATATTTATCAGTGTCGTCTGTAGAGTCTATATTTATCAGCGTCGTCTGTAGAGGCGATATTTATCAGTGTCGTCTGTAGAGTCTATATTCATCAGTGTCGTCTGTAGAGTCTATATTTATCAGTGTCGTCTGTAGAGTCTATATTCATCAGTGTCGTCTGTAGAGGCGATATTTATCAGCGTCTGTAGAGTCTATATTTATCAGTGTCGTCTGTAGAGTCTATATTTATCAGTGTCGTCTGTAGAGGCTATATTTATCAGTGTCGTCTGTAGAGGCGATATTTATCAGCGTCTGTAGAGTCTATATTTATCAGTGTCGTCTGTAGAGTCTATATTTATCAGTGTCGTCTGTAGAGGCGATATTTATCAGTGTCGTCTGTAGAGGCGATATTTATCAGTGTCATCTGTGGAGTCGATATTCATCAGTGTCGTCTGTAGAGGCGATATTTATCAGTGTCGTCTGTAGAGGCGATATTTATCAGTGTCGTCTGTAGAGGCGATATTTATCAGTGTCGTCTGTAGAGTCTATTTATCAGTGTCATCTGTGGAGTCGATATTCATCAGTGTCGTCTGTAGAGGCGATATTTATCAGTGTCGTCTGTAGAGGCGATATTTATCCGCGTCTATAGAGTCTATATTTATCAGCGTCGTCTGTAGAGGCGATATTTATCCGCGTCTATAGAGTCTATATTTATCAGTGTCGTCTGTAGAGGCGATATTTATCAGTGTCTATAGAGTCTATATTCATCAGTGTCGTCTGTAGAGGCGATATTTATCAGCGTCTATAGAGTCTATATTCATCAGTGTCGTCTGTAGAGGTCTATATTTATCAGTGTCTATAGAGTCTATATTTATCAGTGTCGTCTGTAGAGGCGATATTTATCAGCGTCTATAGAGTCTATATTTTTCAGTGTCGTCTGTAGAGGCGATATTTTTCAGTGTCGTCTGTAGAGGCGATATTTTCAGCCTGTAGAGACGATTTCTGTATCAGCGTCGTCTGTAGAGGCGATATTTATCAGTGTCGTCTGTAGAGGCAATATTTTTCAGTGTCGGTCTGTAGAGCGATATTTTCAGTGCCTGTAGAGACGATTTCTGTATCAGCTCGTCTGTAGAGGCGATATTTATCAGTGTCTATAGAGGCGATATTTATCAGTGTCTGTCTGTAGCTGGCAATATTTATCAGTGTCGTCTGTAGAGGCGTATTTATCAGCGTGGTCTGTAGAGGCGATATTTATCAGCGTCTGTAGAGTCTATATTCATCAGTGGCTGGCTGGCTGGACTGGCGACTATTGACTGGCTCAGTGTCGTCTGTAGAGGCGATATTTATCTGCGTCTGTATAGTCTATATTCATCAGTGTCGTCTGTAGAGTCTATATTTTTCAGTGTCGTCTGTAGAGGCGATATTTATCCAGTGTCTATAGAGGCGATATTTATCAGCGTCGTCTGTAGAGGCGATATTTATCAGTGTCGTCTGTAGAGGCGTATTTATCTCCACGTCGTCTGACCCAGAGTGTCTGTGTTTCTAGTATAGAGTCTATATTTATCAGTGTCGTCTGTAGGCGATATTTATCAGTGTCGTCTGTAGAGGCGATATTCATCAGTGTCGTCTGTTTAGGCGATATTTATCAGCGTGTCGTATTCATCAGTGTCGTCTGTAGAGGCGATATTTATCAGTGTCGTCTGTAGAGGCGATATTTATCAGTGTCGTCTGTAGGGCGACTATTTATCAGTCAAAGCCGTCTCTGACTGTAGACGCCAGTGTATTTTCTATATTAACGGCTTAGGTCTGGTGCCTCCCATTCTCACTATATCATGATGTCGGACAGGTTGTGGATGAACAAACAGCTGACTGACTGGCTGGCTGGCTGGCTGGAAGACTGACTGACTGGCTGGCTGGCTGGCTGGAAGACTGACTGACTGACTGGTTTGCTGGTTGACTGACTGGCTGGCTGGCTGGCTGGCTGGAAGACTGACTGACTGACTGTCTGACTGACTGACTGGCTGGCTGGCTGGCTGGCTGGAAGACTGACTGACTGGCTTGCTGGCTGACTGACTGGCTGGCTGGACTGGCTGGCTGACTGGAAGACTGACTGACTGTCTGGCTGGCTGGCTGGCTGGCTGGCTGGAAGACTGACTGACTGACTGGCTGGCTGACTTGACTGGCTGGCTGGCTGGCTGGACTGGCTGACTGGACTGGCTGACTGGCTCACTGACTGGCTGGCTGGAGGCTATATTTGTCTCTGTCTCCTGTTTATATCCACTAGTCCTGACCCAGACAGTGTCTCTGTCTCTCTCCTGTTTATCTCCACTAGTCCTGACCCAGACAGTGTCTCTGTCTCTCTCCTGTTTATCTCCACTAGTCCTGACCCAGACAGTGTCTCTGTCTCTCTCCTGTTTTATCTCCACTAGTCCTGACCCAGACAGTGTCTCTGTCCTGTTTATCTCCACTAGTCCTGACCCAGACAGTGTCTCTGTCTCTCTCCTGTTTATCTCCACTAGTCCTGACCCAGACAGTGTCTCTGTCTCTCTCCTGTTTATCTCCACTAGTCCTGACCCAGACAGTGTCTGTCTCCTGTTTATATCCACTAGTCCTGACCCAGACAGTGTCTCTGTCTCTCTCCTGTTTATCTCCACTAGTCCTGACCCAGACAGTGTCTCTGTCTCTCTCCTGTTTATCTCCACTAGTCCTGACCCAGACAGTGTCTGTCTCCTGTTTATCTCCACTAGTCCTGACCCAGACAGTGTCTCTGTCTCTCTCCTGTTTATCTCCACTAGTCCTGACCCAGACAGTGTCTCTGTCTCTCTCCTGTTTATCTCCACTAGTCCTGACCCAGACAGTGTCTCTGTCTCTCTCCTGTTTATCTCCACTAGTCCTGACCCAGACAGTGTCTCTGTCCTGTTTATCTCCACTAGTCCTGACCCAGACAGTGTCTCTGTCCTGTTTATCTCCACTAGTCCTGACCCAGACAGTGTCTGTCTCCTGTTTATCTCCACTAGTCCTGACCCAGACAGTGTCTCTGTCTCTCTCCTGTTTATCTCCACTAGTCCTGACCCAGACAGTGTCTGTCTCCTGTTTATCTCCACTAGTCCTGACCCAGACAGTGTCTCTGTCTCTCTCCTGTTTATCTCCACTAGTCCTGACCCAGACAGTGTCTCTGTCTCTCTCCTGTTTATCTCCACTAGTCCTGACCCAGACAGTGTCTCTGTCTCTCTCCTGTTTATCTCCACTAGTCCTGACCCAGACAGTGTCTCTGTCTCTCTCCTGTTTATCTCCACTAGTCCTGACCCAGACAGTGTCTCTGTCTCTCTCCTGTTTATCTCCACTAGTCCTGACCCAGACAGTGTCTCTGTCTCTCTCCTGTTTATCTCCACTAGTCCTGACCCAGACAGTGTCTCTGTCTCTCTCCTGTTTATCTCCACTAGTCCTGACCCAGACAGTGTCTGTCTCCTGTTTATCTCCACTAGTCCTGACCCAGACAGTGTATCTGTCTCTCTCCTGTTTATCTCCACTAGTCCTGACCCAGACAGTGTCTGTCTCCTGTTTATCTCCCACTAGTCCTGACCCAGACAGTGTATCTGTCTCTCTCCTGTTTATCTCCACTAGTCCTGACCCAGACAGTGTCTCTGTCCTGTTTATCTCCACTAGTCCTGACCCAGACAGTGGTGTGTGAGTGACCTTCACCTGAGGTGAGACGGGGCCTCTCAGACGGACAGCCCCTGGTCTTTAGAGGGCCCTCCCGCCTGCCTGGCTGCGTGAAGCCACTTCCATCCTCCTGTTGAAATAGATAGTCCCGGCCCTCTTTGATACGATCATATAGTCTTCTCTCTGAAAGACACTTATTCTTCTACAACATAGATGACTGAGATGGAATGGAAAACATATTAAAATAATTACTGGTATTTGCTGCGTGATTTATATTTTTTTTGTCAAAGTGTGAATCGTTGATGTGTGTTCAGCCACTCCCAACTGGTATGGTTCTGTTTACAGACACTCTCTCTTTCTTCTCTTTATCTCTCTTATCTCTCTCTCTATCTCTTTATATATCTCATATATATATATATTTCTCTCTATCTCTCTCTCTATCTTTCTCTCTATATATCTCTTTCTATACATATCTATCTCTATTATATATATATCTCTCTCTCTTTCTATCTCTCCTATATCTCATCTATATATCTTTTATATATATATATCATATATATTATATATCTCATATATATTCTATAACATATATATATATATATATATATATATATATATATATATCTCTATATATATATATATATATATATATATTATCTCTCTATCTATATATATATATATATATATATATATATATCTCTCATATATATCATATATATATATATATATATATATAACATATATATATATATATATCTTATATATCTCTCTTTATCTATCTCTCTTTCTCTATATATCTATATCTCTATCATATCTCTCTTTCTCTATATCTTTCTCTCTCTCTCTTTCTCTCTCTCTCTACATATATATATATATATTCTATCTCTCTCTTTATATATCTCTCTCTCTCTCTCTCTCTCTCTTTCTCTCTTTCTCTCTCTCTCTCTGTCTCTCTCTCTCTCTCTCTCTCTCTGAGATGTGTGAGTGCTGGCAGGCAGGCTGAATACTCTTGTCTAAAGGCCAAGCCAACAACCAGTGAATTGTCTGCAGATTCTGCAGCCAGAGAGGCATTGTGTTGCTGAAGCAGCTATTCACTCTGCAAGGCCAGCCAACACACACACACTGAACAGTCAACCAATAACACAGTAGTCTGCAGGACTGCACCTTCACACAAATACCCCCTCTCTCTCCCCACACCTCATCAACTGTCCTATTGGTTGCCAGATTGATGATGTCGCTCCCAGTTGGGCCAATCAGGACCTCCTACAGAGAGCCAGGCAGTTTGCAGCCTGCTGCTGCTCTTGCGAGAGAGAGAGATATAGACAGAGATAGATAGGGAGAGAGAGGGAGAGAGAGAGAGCGAGAGACAGAGACAGAGAGAGAGAGACATTACTGCCAGACCAGCTACAGTAGGTGGTCTCTGTATGAATTCTGAGTAGAGGGCCAGATAGAGGAGTCCCTCTCCTACAATAGAAGCATGTGGCTGAGGTGGTAAAGACAGTATCTATCTGACATCCTGGCAGAGCTGTTGAAGGAGGACAGAAACACACACTAGATGGATGAGACCCATCCATGCCAGCTGGTGCCCTGCAGCTTGGCTCAGACAGGAGGTGAAGTGTGTGTGTGTGCATCTCTCTCTCTCTCTTTGTCCAGAGTCTCTGAACTAAACGACTCCACTGTAAACAAACAGCAGACAGCTGGATCACTGGCAACATTAGGTCTCTCCCCAGACTCAGCCCCAGACTCAGCCCCAGACTCAGCCCCAGTCCAGCCTTGGCAGGGCCCAGTTACAGTTGTTGGGAGGCGTGTCGTAGGAGAGAATCTGGACTGTGTGGAGGGCTTGACCTGTGTGTGTGTGTGTGTGTGTGTGTGTGTGTGTGTGTGTGTGTGTGTGTGAATACAGTAGGATCAGCTGTACATCAGGTCAGATAACAGGTGTAACTACAACATGGTCCAAATACAGCTGATATTTACCCATCTGTCTCTGAAGACACTAAACGTTGATCCTGGTATTCCTGAAGAAACAGTCCTCACTGTATTCCTGGAGAAGCCCACAGTCCTTCACTGTGTATTCCTGGAGAAGCCCACAGTCCCTCACTGCGTATTCCTGGAGAAGCCCACAGTCCCTCACTGCGTATTCCTGAGAAGCCCACAGTCCCTCACTGTGTATTCCTGGAGAAGCCCACAGTCCCTCACTGTGTGTATTCCTGGAGAAGCCCACAGTCCCTCACTGTGTATTCCTGGAGAAGCCCACAGTCCTCACTGCGTATTCCTGGAGAAGCCCACAGTCCTCACTGTGTATTCCTGGAGAAGCCCACAGTCCCTCACTGTGTATTCCTGGAGAAGCCCACAGTCCCTCACTGTGTATTCCTGGAGAAGCCCACAGTCCCTCACTGCGTATTCCTGGAGAAGCCCACAGTCCCTCACTGCGTATTCCTGGAGAAGCCCACAGTCCTTCACTGTGTATTCCTGGAGAACCCCACAGTCCTCACTGTGTATTCCTGGAGAAGCCCACAGTCCTTCACTGTGTATTCCTGGAGAAGCCCACAGTCCCTCACTGCGTATTCCTGGAGAAGCCCACAGTCCCTCACTGCGTATTCCTGGAGAAGCCCACAGTCCCTCACTGTGTATTCCTGGAGAAGCCCAATCCCTCACTGTGTATTCCTGGAGAAGCCCACAGTCCCTCACTGTGTATTCCTGGAGAAGCCCACAGTCCCTCACTGTGTATTCCTGGAGAAGCCCACAGTCCTCACTGCGTATTCCTGGAGAAGCCCACAGTCCTTCACTGTGTATTCCTGGAGAACCCCACAGTCCCTCACTGTGTATTCCTGGAGAAGCCCACAGTCCTTCACTGTGTATTCCTGGAGAAGCCCACAGTCCTTCACTGTGTATTCCTGGAGAAGCCCACAGTCCTTCACTGTGTATTCCTGGAGAAGCCCACAGTCCTTCACTGTGTATTCCTGGAGAAGCCCACAGTCCCTCACTGCGTATTCCTGGAGAAGCCCACAGTCCCTCACTGCGTATTCCTGAGAAGCCCACAGTCCTCACTGCGTATTCCTGGAGAAGCCCACAGTCCTCACTGCGTATTCCTGGAGAAGCCCACAGTCCTTCACTGTATTCCTGGAGAAGCCCACAGTCCTTCACTGTGTATTCCTGGAGAAGCCCACAGTCCCTCACTGCGTATTCCTGGAGAACCCCACAGTCCCTCACTGCGTATTCCTGGAGAAGCCCACAGTCCCTCACTGCGTATTCCTGGAGAAGCCCACAGTCCCTCACTGCGTATTCCTGGAGAAGTCGTAGTTGGTCTGTTGCCTTGAGAAGTCGTAGTTGGTCTGTTGCCTTGAGAAGTCGTAGTTGGTCTGTTGCCTTGAGAAGTCGTAGTTGGTCTGTTGCCTTGAGAAGTCGTAGTTGGTCTGTTGCCTTGAGAAGTCGTAGTTGGTCTGTTGCCTTGAGAAGTCGTAGTTGGTCTGTTGCCTGGAGAAGTCGTAGTTGGTCTGTTGCCTTGAGAAGTCGTAGTTGGTCTGTTGCCTTGAGAGTCGTAGTTGGTCTGTTGCCTGGAGAAGTCGTAGTTGGTCTGTTGCCTTGAGAAGTCGTAGTTGGTCTGTTGCCTTGAGAAGTCGTAGTTGGTCTGTTGCCTTGAGAAGTCGTAGTTGGTCTGTTGCCTTGAGAAAGGGATCAGGACGGTAGAGATGCTGTTTCTCCCAGTAATACTGTTCACTCTGTCAGATAGGGAGTTATCTTCTAGTCATGAGAAGAGTAGGGACCGCGCATGTCTCCTTGGTAACTGACGGATTTGATCCGCAGGACAAACTAACTACTTCAGTCAGAAACATCAAGCTTCCTTCACACCTCCGGTTGCTCCTCATCGTCAGAACAACACTATTAAAATGAGGACAAATTATTTTTTGGGGGTGGGGGTTGGTAGGTATAATTTCTTTAAACCCTTAGGGAGGGTGAGAGGGAGGGGGAGGGAGGGAGAGAGGGAGGGAGGGATAATCAGCTATTAAAGATGTAGGATCTTCATTTGATCACTCTTTGTTGCTGAGAATTCAAATGTGTAGTGAATTGGTTTAAAACGTCTTTTAAAATGTTATAAAACATTTGATAAAATGTCAGACTTCATTTGACCTAATGAACAATCTATCAAACCCTACAAATTTCCTGTTGCTGCAGGATCAAACTGGCTCAAATTAAGATCCTACATCTGTACCTCTCTCTCCCTTTATCAGTCTTTCTCTCTCTCCCCCTCTCTCTGTGTCTCTCTTTCCCTCCTCTCTCTCCCCCTCTCTCTGTGTCTCTCTCTGTTCCTCCTTTCTCTCCCCCTCTCTCTGTGTCTCTCTTTCCCTCCTCTCTCTCCCCCTCTCTCTGTGTCTCTCTCTGTTCCTCCTTTCTCTCCCCTCTCTCTGTGTCTCTCTTTTCCCTCCCTCTCTCCCCCCTCTCTGTGTGTCTCTCTGTCCCTCCTCTCTCTCCCCTCTCTCTGTGTCTCTCCTTCCCTCCCTCTCTCCCCCTCTCTCTGTGTGTCTCTCTCTCTTTCCCTCCTCTCTCCCCTCTCTCTGTGTCTCTCTTTCCCTCCCTCTCTCTCCCCCTCTCTCTGTGTGTCTCTCTCTGTCCCTCCTCTCTCCCCTCTCTCTGTGTCCTCCTTCCTCCTCCTCTCTTTCCCCCTCTCTGTGTGTCTCTTCTTTCCCCCTCTCCCCCCTCTCTCTGTGTGTCTCTCTCTGTCCCTCCTCTCTCTCTCCCTCTCTCTGTGTTCTCTGTCCTCCCTCTCTCCCCCTCTCTGCCTCTCTCTTTCCTTTTCCTCCCTCTCCCCCCTCTCTCTGCCTCCTCTTTCCCTCCTCTCTCTCCTCCTCTGTGTGTCTCTTTCCTCCTCTCCACACTGTACTGTATGGAGATCGGTGTGGGGGTTGGGCTGCAGTACCTCTGGGGCTCAATAGGGGTCAGTGGTGGTCTAGGGAGTAGTAACCACGGCCATGTGCTCTGCTCTGAATTGAGGTAATCCCTGTCAAGGCTAGTTACACACCACACCACGGCCAGCCGTCCGTCCTGCTTATTGAATCGTCTGCTGTGGTGTTCAACTGCTGTTTCTAACTATAACACTGCTCTCTCTCTGTCTCGTGTCTGTCTCTAACACATACTGTGTTTAACTGCTGTTTCTAACTATAACACTGCTCTCTCTCTGTCTCTGTCTCATACTGGGTGTTCAACTGCTGTTTCTAACTATAACAC